>NC_069503.1:194413462-194415962 GCF_027579735.1 Bombina bombina | reverse complement strand
AATACCAAGAGAAAAAAAGCAAATTTGCTGATAAAAGTAAATTGGAAAGTTGTTTAAAATAACATTCCCCATCTGATTCATTAAAGTTTAATTTTGACTAGACTGTCCCTTTTAAAAAATATTTACTAGCTGGAAACAGCTCAGTGGAGGGCAGTTAGGTCATGTTTTACCAGCAGATTCCTTTAAAAGCCTCTTGTGTGGGCTTATATAATCTCCTCTGCTGTGGACTATTATGGACAGCAATAAATGAATTCCTAAACTTTTTTAAAGTATTAGCATGTTGCAGGGACATAGTCTTGGTAAAAGCTTGAAAACTACACATGAAAACTATATGGCAGCAGTTTTGAGAAAAAACTTTTGAGCATTAAATGGCAGCAGCATTTGCACAATGTTTAAAGTGACTGTACTATAAACAAAATTTCCCTTTTAATTTGTTCCCAATTATCCATTTTACCTTCATTAGTGTATTCAGTTGTTCACAAATACATCCTTTACCTTTATCTTGGTATTTAAAACACTTGCATTTGCCTGTGGTATCCCTATCTATACTGAACATTTAAACAATTACGTATTGGCTATAGAAAAGCTATTTCTGTAAACATATCCAGTAGAATATATTACCCTCCCTGATGGGGGTAGGAGATATAAGTAATGTTAATTTTCAATTGTTCGCACTAAGCGCCTGAGGTGAGATGATCTAAAATGATCCTCCAACACTACGAGACGAGATAACTAGTGAAATTCTTAGGCGGACTTTGCTTCAATTCTCCAAGTGACGCTTCCTGCATTTCTATATGTGAAGGAGAGACAAAGTTCAGTGCAATAAAGCACTGCATGACATGACAGTTCTGCTGCATTTACACTTTGTGCTTTGTGTTTTATATTACTTTACACCTCAGATTAAGCTTTATTACACTTAAACTTTTCACTTTCTATTTTGTTTTATTTTGTATACCGCAATGTATTTAGAATTGTGATTTTACAAATTCTCCTTATGCTTTCATAGTTTCTGTGTAACTTTAACAAATTAGGATCATACTTTCTAAATTTATGTGTATCTTTTACAAATTACATTGCACTTTCTAATTCTTCTATTTAAAAGAAAAGTGAAAAAATTGACAGCTTCAGTTTCCCAGAGAGCTTTATTACTTTCTATGGGCTCGATAAGCAAAGATTCTAGTTTGGAAATTATAGTGCAGACTTCACAGGGCTGAACTCAATTCTCTCAGAAAAAGGAGGGAATGTGGAAGTCCCAGAGAGATGAGAAAAGACTTCCATAGAAAGTAATGAAGCTCTCTGAGATACAGAATTTCACAGTGGAGAAGGAAACTGGAGAACAGCTGGGGCTGATATAAAGGCCCAGTTTTCATCAATTACAATTTAAACCTTTCACTACAATTATAGTAGCCTATAGTTAAGTATATATTACATTTCAGTCAGTTAAATATGTTTATTGTTAATTTTAAGCAAAATTCACTTGCATACAGCTGGTGAGACAAATCAGTGAGACCAACTTGTTTAAAATGCTTACAATTTCACAAGACTTGTAAGAGAGCTTCCGACATACCCAGGGAAATCTCCTGCCCCCCCTCCCACTTTCTCCGCCCCTTTTCTTTGAGCATTCAGTGAGTTCAGCCCCGGTGAAGTCGTCACTACAATATCCCTCCAAGCAGGAGAATCTTTGACCGTTGGGCCCTAAGTATTAGGCTTTGGTATACAGACAGACACAAAATAAGGAAGCATGTGCGTGTATATAGAACGTTATACAATAAAGAGACGGATTTCCCTGCAAGCCCAGACCATTTTAATGGGTTGTATGGTCAAAGAGAAAAAAAGCTATTTCATATATGAAAATAAACTCAAATGACAATTTTCTAATACATTTTAAACTGGTATAACAAATTATTGAAAATACATTGAAGAAAACAATTTTAAAGTACACTGTCCCTTAAACATAGTAAAAATCAATATTGCTGCCTTATAGTAGTTAGCATATCTGCTTTTCAACAAAGTAAAAGACAAAAAAGTAAATAGGAGTACATTAAACAGTTTTTATTTCTTTAAATGTTACACTCTATGAGAATCACGAAAGAAACATTTTGGGATTCAGGTCCCTTTAAAAATGTTCATTGTTTCATCTTAAAGGAAATATTTCTGAAAGTATAATAATATTTTGTTTTGTGTGGGAGTTGTGATACCTCACTATTAGTTACAATTCCTGTTGGAGATAAACAGGCAGAAAAATAATGAAAGTACAAAGCAAAGTTGATTTACTAAAAGCACAATTAAACATTTTAGCGCTAGATTACAAGTGGAGCGCAATAAATAACACAGGATGCGTTATCTTGTACTCAAACCCACACTAAGAATAGCGCACAAAGTGGAGGTTTACTGCACCTTCATCTTGAGCAACAGCCAACATTAGTTTATCAGTGCGCAGCTATAGAAATGTGTTATGTGAAGAATACCTGGGCTACCCCACATCCTGATGTTAGCGTGC